>NC_071091.1:40045380-40070380 GCF_027358695.1 Spea bombifrons
TTCATCAGAGTCAGTGCGCACTCTCTTCTTCCTTCAAAATGATAAATACAAACTATGTATTTCAGTTTTCCCAGGTAAAAAGTAACACAAACCTTATTAAGCATAAGGTATTGCCAAAACAAAATGACTAACCAAATTATGTAGTGTTCATGCACATATTTATCTTCAATTAAGTAAGGTTGTTAAAGAACTCCCTTCAACTTTTAATGAGTCTGAAGTTAAAGGGCAGAGAGGTAGTAAGGTAGTGTTATCTGAGGCAATAAGAAGAAAAAAAAATAAAAAGACAGAATTGCTCTGGAAAATGTAGTTCCAGAAACAGTGTCTAATTGTCGCAACTGCAAATTAGCCATACAATTATCAACTTACATCACCATATGTATTCTTGCTCTGAATGTCATAAGCCAGAGCTACATATTCCTGTTCTTGCTTGTCCATTATGGAATAGGTCTATTTTTAACGGACAATTAATCTTATAACATACTTCATTCATAAATGTTTGTGCTAAAGGTAATATTTGAAAAGTATACAGGTTCTTTACATCGCTTTAGAGCCTTCTTGTGTTTTAGCGATGCTTCTGTACCTTGCAGTAGTGCCCAACTCCATACCCTTGAGGAACAAAAACAGGCTAGGAATTCAGGGTATCCATGCCTGAAAACAAGTAGTTTAAGGAAATTTCAACTGAGATGCCTTTGCACATGCTGGGATAAACAAAAAAACAGCTTTTTTGCAACCACTAAAGGCTAGAGTTGTTCACGGCTTTAGCTGCTTTACAAATACAACACCTATATCTAACCAAAAGCTTAATTATTGTGAGGGTGTTTGTTCATTAAATCATAGCCTGCTTTTGTGATCTACCTGGGTGGTGCAGTGTCCCCAGAAGTGCAAGCCGTTCCATCTGTATTTTTGTCATCGTCACTTCTACTATTAGAGACATCAGACACATCATGCATGTTTATATCTTCCATAATTTCTTTTGGGCAATTTTCCTCCTTAGTAACTTCAGAATTCTGACTTCCAAGGGCAGTTGATGGCAGAGACCTGGAAAGAGGCTGAAGAAAAGCATCCAGCTTTTGGTCCTTGGCATCTGTTCGGATCATCTGATGAGCATACACCTTCTCTCCTGGCTTCTGAGAAGAACCTGCCAATGGTTTAATAACCTCGCTAGCAGATATAGAGGCTCCAGGCAACAAGGTCTAGTACACAATGTAGAAGAAAATAAAGAAAGCAGATTTGAAATTACAGGATTTTGAGTATATTTTGTTAAAACAAACAGAAATGGGAAACAAAAGTCAGAGGTTTCCTGATGTGTAGGTATACGGAGATCTACTGGAATGTCTTTAGTATGTTTGTTTTTATTTAAGAATCAACACAAATACAATATTTCCTTAACCTCTTCGTGACAATGTCTTTAGGCCTGCAACAACTAATAGATAAAATCGATAATAATCGATAATGAAAATCAAAGTCAAGGATTTTCATTATAGATTAGTTGAATAGATTTTATCGATTATGAGATGAGGGTTTTTTCATTGTAAAGTATCCTCCTCTCTGGCAGCCGGTGAAAGACCACTGGAAGGTCACGTCACGCCAGAGAATCCAGGTCCCCTGCAGCGCTGCGGGGGAACTGGATCTTGGTATTTGTCACTACAAGATGAGGGGGTATTTTTCAGAGCATTTACTCTGAAAAAATCCTCATCTTTGAATCGATAAAATCGATTTTATGGCAGACAGGAGGCTCGTATTATGCAATGGTCTTTCTTTACTACTGGACAGCAGCAAGGGTTAACCAAACAATATATGTTGAGAAAAAAAACAAAGAATCAATCAAACATGCTAGGTATGCAGGTAATAAGCATGTCACAGGTAATATAACAGGTAACTTCCTTAGACTCCTCCTCTTTCTCGCTGCTGCGACAGTTAAGTATTCACCTATATATTTTTCTCTCTCACAGTAGCAGATTTATTGTTGCTTATCGTTAATATATACCTTTTACATATGCTGCAAAGTTACATACACCTTTGTGTGTTCATTTCTTTCACCTTCCTACCCCTTTCCAGGGGTTTCATTAACTCATTTACCTACATTTTATTTTATCTCTGTGGCCGCATTTTCAACGTTTGGACCGCTTTCCTTTCAGATATTTGTTTCTAGGGCTGTGGTTTCGCTCACCTGAAACCTTCTTCAGCCCTCCTGTGCACTCCGTTGTTTGTTTCTTTGGTTCAAACGGACACTGGAGTCGCTTGTGTATTTTGCATGGCAGACATTTTGAGAGGTCTCCCTTTGTGGAAGCCTTTCCCCTGCCCCGCCTCGTGGGACGCGGCTTCCCTTCGCTGCCCACGAGGCTCCGCCAGCTGGTGCTCAGGTGTTTGTGTGAGTGGGAATATTTCAGTCTGAGGATTTACCTCAGAATTGAAACACTGTTTGCCGTGCATCCTGCATTCCGTTACTGTAACTATATATTTCTACATATTTATATTTGTTTGCCTGGCAGCCTTCCAACCCTCTGAACCCTCAGCATTTTATTCATATTTAAAGTGCTTGTTACTTATTTCCTACTATGTCTTCTAAGGACCATTCTAAGAAGGCTATCACAGACGCTAGCCTTATGGGGCCGGCAGGTGAGGCAGATTCCTCAATTGAAGACCGTTATGAGTCAGGAAGGGTTCAGGAAGACTCTACTAATAAGTCAATTTCTTCGGCAATTATCATGGCCATGACTTTTAGGCAAGAGTCATTTGCCCAATCTGTGGCCGCTGCCATTGCTCATAATACACACAAGCGTAAAACTCAAGGTCCCTCTACTCCTTCAGACCTATTCTGGTCCACTGAAGAGTCCACTAGACACCTATCAAAGGGACTCAAAAAGTCTGGTAAAGTGTACTGCAATTATTGATGATCGAACCGATATGCGGAGGGAAATGGATCAAGACTCTCATGACACTCTGCGTTCACACCGCAGTTCAAAACATGGTGTATCCAAAAGACACCACATACCCTCCGCCCGAGAGGACGACATATCAAAACGGGCTTGGATAACTCCTTACATCGGTAAACCAGACTCATTTGACACATCCCATAGTGACAATTCATCCTCGGACACCTCCAAAGATTCAGATTCGGAGGTTGAACCCCCTCTTAGTGTCTCCTCTCAGGAGTCACAAGATCAGGCGGCTACTACCGCTACGGAGGATTTGGTCCTCAACAAAAAAGGCAACCCCCTTTTTGACCCGGGTAATATTAAACACCCGAGATCCTCTGAGTGGATCCCAGCCACTCATGTTTCTCAGTACATGGAATTATGGCTGCGCAAGCCACTCGACAAGTCAGCCAGAAACAAATTACGGCGGAATGACCAAGACCTTCTATCCATAATAAAGCTGCCGCTACCCATGAATTGGACCCCATAATTATTCAGTACCTCAATAAAACTGGTAAGAACCACAAAAAAGGCCTAGACAGGTCTTTTAAGGTTTGTCAAGATAAGCTTCTCGAACTATTAGGGCCACTTGCCAAAATCTTCGATATGGCTGAAGAAGCTTGCCAATCCGGTACACTGGTTGACACTGAAAATCTTAGGGGTTGGATTCAGAGATCTATATGCGTTTTCGGCAATGTTAATTCCACCCTGAATAGTGAGCGGCGGAGATCAGTCCTTATGAAAATGGACTCTCAACTGACTCAACTGGCTACCCAGGAACCTGGCTCTTCTGCTGAAGGCTTACTATTCGGAGAACCCTTCATTAAGGAGATAGGGAAATATGTGTGGCTATTCTCTACGCTCAACAAGGCAGAGAATTCAGCAGGGCTGAGAAAGGCAGGGGTCGCTTTCCCAGCCACAAATTTCAACCTAGACAACACCAACAAGGCCCTTCACAATATGACAGAATTCAATACTCTGGTTCATATCAAGCCAATCCTTTCTTCCCTTCCCCAGGAAGACCTTGGAGGGCTAGAGGCCAACGTGGCTACCCGCGATCCAGACCATCGGCTGGTAAGTCCGTTTATTCTCCCTTCTTCCCACACAAAGTTGGGGGGCAGACTCTCACATTTTTTCCATGTTTGGGCCCAAATTACCTCAGACAAATGGGTTCTAGACGCCATCAGGGGTTACAAGATAGAATTTCTTTCCACTCCAATCCAAACCCAAATCCCGAAACCTTTGGTCTTCGACCAAATTCATCATGATCTCATAAATCTAGAGATACTAGATTTGAAGAAAAAAGGAGCTATTATCCCAGCTTTTCTCTCCCCTCACGGTTTTGTAAGCAATCTATTCCTCGTAAACAAATGAGAAGGGGGTCACAGACCTGTAATAAATCTGAGAGATTTAAACAATTTCATACGTTATCAACATTTCAAGATGGAGGGCATCCATCTGTTAAGAGATCTTTTACTAATAAACGATTGGCTCGTAAAAATAGATCTCAGAGATGCGTATCTAACCGTGCATATACACCGTTCTCACCAACAATACCTCCAATTCCTTTGGAATCAGAAATTATGACAGTTCACCATGGTGCTTTACATTCTCAAACCTGTGGTGGCCCTCCTCAGGAGCCGGGGTGTTCGTCTAATCATCTATCTAGACAACATCTTGATCATGTCTCAATCCCTAGAATCTATCCACACTCATACCTATTGGATCTTATCTTTGTTGTCCAATCTTGGATTCATTATAAACTCCAAGAAATCTATTCTGACCCCTTCTCAGGGTATAGAGTTCCTGGGTTTCCTAGTGAACTCCCTGGATGCCACTCTCAGCCTACCCTCACGGAAATTGAAAACTATTCGGAGGGAAATCTATCCTAAACAAGAATCTAATATCCGTACGCTCCCTTGCCAGGGTAGTAGGCCTTCTCTCGGCCTCTATCGAAGCAATTTTTCCTGCTCCTCTGCATTACCGAGCATTTGAGAGAAGGCTTAGGTTATTCAGACGAAATCTCTTTGACCCCAGAAACCAGGGAAGAACACCTATGGTGGTTTCCCTATATCCAATCCTGGAATGGGAAGACTATCTTTGCATCCTCCCCAGATATTACCATAGAATCCGATGGCTGGCTGGGGCGCGAGATGCGGCCCCCGTTCCACGGGAGGGAAATGGTCCCCTCTTGCACATAAATTGTTTGGAGCTTTGGCATGTTCTTTCGCTCTAAAGAGTTTTGTGAAAGACATTGCTGTGTACTCCTGCGGATGGACAACATATCTGCGTTCCAGTATGTCAACAAGTTGGGGGGCACCAAATCAAAAGAACTGACCAACCTTGTCAAGGGACTTTGGCACTTTTGTGTAGACATATTGTCCTAAAGGCAGAGTACCTTCCTGGCCTCTCAAAACACAATTGCAGACTGGAACTCCAGTTACCTGGCCGACTCCAGCGATTGGATGCTAGATCCAGCTGTCTTCCATCAATTGAACCATCTGTGGGGACCTCTAACGCTAGACCTGTTCGCGTCACGTCTCAATCGGCAAGTCACCGATTTCTACAGTTGGATCCGGATCCGGACGCTTTGGGTTCAGATGCACTCACCCAGATATGGCCATCAGGGACCCTATATGCGTTCCCTCCATTCATGATGATTCCCAGGGTTCTACTCCAGACACTCTTACAAAAGGCCACTGTAGCCATCATAACCCCCTGGTGGCCTACCCAGTCGTGGTTTCCCCAAATCCTGGGAATGCTGACAGACTTCCCGAGAATCTTCCCTAGTCTCAGGATTTATTAACCAATCCGTCAGGGGAACCTCATCCTCTGATCCTGTCGGGGAATCTCTCCCTGGTAGCTTGGCTGATCTCGGGGCTCCCGAAACAGACGTCCCGCTTTCTCAATCTACTAGAGACATCCTCTCAGAAGCGTGGGCCCCAGGTACCAGATCTAATTACAGACCTGCCTGGAAACTTTGGTTTAATTGGTGCACACAAAGGGACCTGGATCCCATTCATGCACCTGTAGCCTGCATCCTTAATTCCTTGTCCTCTGAATTTGATAATGGTAAAGCTTACCGTACATTAAATCTCTATCGCTCAGCCATTTCAGCTCAGCATTCTCCCATTGATGCCTTACCTATAGGCAAACACCCCCTAGTTTGCAGGCTCCTTAGGGGCATTCGTTTTAAACGTCCTCCCCTACCCAAATACGTGTCTACCTGGGATGTTAATTTAGTTTTACAACTACTTGATTCATGGGATGATTATGATTCCCTCTCTCCCAAGCTCTTAAGTTTTAAGCTTACTATGCTCTTATGTCTCATATCCTTTAAACGGGTCTCAGATGTTAGGGCCCTAGACTTGACGCAAAGACAATACTCCCCACGGGGTGTCCTCTTCACTGTTCATAGACGTACAAAAACCAATTTGAAGTCTATTTTCTATCCTGCTTTCCCTCATAATCCTTCCCTATGCGTAGTTCATTGCCTTAAAGCTTATGAATTCGACATCGGATTTTAGAAACCCGTCCTATCATCAATTACTCATTTCATTTCGTAAACCCCATCTTCCAGTCTCTTCACCCACTTTGGCGAGATGGGTTAAACTCACCATGTCCAAGTACTGCAATCTGGTGGCTCTCTGGCAGACATTCTTAAGGCTGCCGACTGGTCATCGGAATCCACGTTCAAAACTTTCTATTTTAGACCAGATCCTCATGTCTCCTCAGTAATATTATAACTATTATGCTTCATTTGTTTATTTGCTTATTTAGCTTTAAACTTGCATAATACGAGCCTCCTGTCTGCCATCAAATTCAAGATTTTCATAGCCCCTTGTGCCTGAAAATATAGATTTTATAAAAGACAGAAGGCGAGTATTATCCCACCCATTTAACCCTCCCTTTGGTTCTTCTCTCATATTTTTCAGTTTGAATCTCCACGGATTCCTCATCTTCGGTCTCATCTTACCAAGTTATTATTCCTGAACGTTTCTTCTGTTCCTTATATCGGACTTCTACAGCTCGAAAGAGGAGGAGTCTAAGGAAGTTACCTGTTATATTACCTGTGATATGCTCTGATCGGTTATTACCTGCATACCTAGCATGTTTGATTGATTCTTTGTTTTTTTCTCAACATATATTGTTTGGTTAACCCTTGCTGCTGTCCAGTAGTAAAGAAAGACTATTGCATAATACTCGCCTCCTGTCTTTTATAAAATCTATATTTTCAGGCACAAGGGGCTTTGAAAATCTTGAATTATGAAAATCATTGACAATTGTTGATCGGCTCCTAAACTTTTAAAACAGGCATCTGCCGCCATATAGTATATGGTGGACATTGACGACACTGGGAGGGGCCAGACATGGCCCCTGATGCCGATCTCAGTGTTGCTCTAGGTCTCGCCAATGAAGCATTACAGCAACACGGTTTGGGTGCAGAAATAAATCTATTTATGGGTGCAATCTAAAATAAATCTGCCAAAACAAATGGGCAAAAATCACTAAAAAGCTTGTACAGTACCCTGCACTAATATTGGCACCCTTGGTAAATAGGAAGGCTGTGAAAAATTGTCTTTATTGTTTAATCTTTAAATAATCTCTTTAAACAATACACAAATATATTCTGCTCTCATTAATTGTTTGACAAATAAAGATCCAAGGGTTAAACATAAATAAATAAGTGGAGGGAATTGTATGTACTTGTAAAAGACTTAGTTATTATTGCAGAGAAAGGTGGCGCTACCAAATATTATCGTGTTGCAGGCTTTGAGCTTTAATTCAAAGGGTTGACCAAAAAGTATTGTATGAAACGTTTAGGAATTGCAACCATTCTCATACACAGTCCCCTTATTTCAGGGGCTCAAGTGTAATTGGACATATCAACACAATCATAAATAAAATAGAATGTAGAATACATTAAATCTTGGAAACACATAATATTTATGTATACATATAGACACAAACAAATGTAACAATAATGATTTGAAAATAAAGTGGTAATGAGAATGCTATTTTGTTTATTCCTCACCTGAGTGAAATACATTCTTGAAGAGTTGGATCCCAGCAATTTGCTCTCTATGTGCTGCTGTGCCTTCTCAATGATACTGTCTTCATGCAAAAAATGAACTTCATGTTTTGTCGGGTGGACATTCACATCAACATTTTGAGGAGATATTTCAATGCTGCAAGAAAATCCCGCAGGTGCAATGGCTGATAACTGGAGCCAATTTAGTTGTTTTCAGAATGCTTACACATCATACAACACAGAGTATGGCTTGAGCATCTCTTCTGATTCTATAGGGTACTAATTAACTGATCTTTCATGTTCCGACACCAGACAAGAACAAAGTGGAATATGTTTTTTAGAAGACTAAAAAAAATGTATTAAAACCGTATATTTTGCAGCCTTTTAATGCCCTCAATGTTCAAGGTAAAAACGAGACGGGTAAAATAAAGTCAATGAAGTCCAATCTTTCCGAGACATCATTGATTGCACCGAGTCAAATAAATCCACTTTAGGCACATGTCAATTTTAAAAAAGGATTAACCCCCCTCCAAACATATATATACACACACACACACACACACACACTATAAAATACACCCATGCCAATATAGACAATATGCTAACTCACCTTAGATACAGAAATGGATGAGTATTCTTTGGTAAATAGGCAGCATACACAGACTCTATAGCTTTTTTTAAAGCTGTCGATTCAACCAGTCTTGCTGTTAGTAATGTTAAGAAAAGAGCATAGTTTTATTGTAGGCAGTTTACTCTTCACTAAACATATGTCTACATTTTAAAACTACAAGTAAATATATGGAAAATTATGTTTCGTGACACATAAGGGTTCCATAACATTAGTTGAGATTATAACCGACAATACAAAGGCTAACAATGCATAAAAATTGCTAAGGTCACCAAATAAGCTCTAGCATAATGTACTCTCAGGTCACACTTACCATTAATGAAGAGTAAGAAAATGCATTTCTTCAATGAATAGTTGGCATTAGTCACATATCCTTTCATTTTAAAGGCAAGCTTGGCATCTTCACATCCAACTTCTATTAGCTCCCTGATACAAACAGCGACATTTTAATATGACTGCACCTTTCCAATATTAAAGGAACAGCCTAATCCTCATAATTGTATTTTTTTTTTTTAGCTAGAATCCCCTTTTTTCCTTTATCTGTACACTTCTCTAATCCCCCCTCCTTTCCCCCATATCTCTTATTATCTATCACCAGCCTTTGCCAAAGTTTGTGGTAGTAATTTTGTTTTATTTTCACACAAATTGTACTTCTGGTATGAATTTATAGCTCCTGGTATACATCACAGTCAAACAAGACCCCAGCAATGTGACGGAAACCTCCATTACTGGGACCACTGGAGAGGCCTGACTGCCAGCCTCCTCCCTATTGACTATGGGCCCTGCGTTTGTAAAGACTTGTGTGGCTACCCCCAGCAGTATATCATCCCATCACTTGCTGAGGGGATTATCTCCAGCAGATTAAGGGGACGGTTTGTATCTCAATATCTTGACTATGTTAATGTGTGTTTTGTTGGATGTATCCAGCCCTGTGTGTGAGAAATAAATCAGTCTTTGTTTTGGTTTTACCCTACACTGAGCCTCGGCTAGTGACTGGGGAACTAGGGAAAGTTTGGTGTCCCAGGCTAAGGGAGCACAAGTCAGCGGAGGTAGTCGGTCGGACTATCCAGAGTAGAGTTATACCCTCCATGCACGGGTTTTTCTGGCTGTTTGCGGCTAAAAGGCCACATTTGGGAAGTGCGTCCCGCCCCCCATTTGGTCAGTCTGTGCCTATGCCCTATTTGGGACATCTTTGAATCTGGCCACTACAATTTACCCCATCAAACCATTCATTTAGTAGACAACCATTGGGTATTTGAAATGCTAGTATCTTAGCTCTTTCCATGTCAGGAGGTCTGGGAAGAAACAGCGTTAAGTTTGTTTTAGCTATTTTAATTTTTTTTAAATTCTTTTTTTAAAAAATATTTTTACAATTACATTGCGATTAGAAAGCTCGGCTCACTTGGCTTGTAAGGTTGAGTGCAGTACCTGGAGAGACCCTCTTGGAAACGTGTTTTTTCTTTTAAAGGCTACCGCCATCTTGCGAGAGGTAAAAATGCCTCCTAAACTCCTTTAAAATGGGCGTCCCAGGGAGGGGACACACGATGTTAAATCGCTTGATCTAATGTCATGATGTACAAGGCACGTCATTGGTTGTTAAGTGACTCTTCTGGATTTGTTTACATTTACCTAAAAGAATGCAAAGCATAGCACTATACAAAGTCTCCAAAGTTAATAATAGTAGTGTACCTGCTCACAGCATTTCCATATATAGACCGGATATTATCTACAGTTGTTGCACTTGATAATGTCCTCACATCTGCCATTGTCTCGCCTTGCTGAGAAAATCAAAGAGAACATGTTTTGTTTTTTTTTTAATTTATTTGTCAAAAAGTTTTAGGGAAAACAATCCAAATATATGTGGACAGTATACGGATTTGCAGTAATTTTGTTTCCCATTCTGGGAATTTGGATTAAGGAGCCTTTGATTTATGGAGAATACCAAATTTTTTTCACGCACACATTATTGATTCTGATCACAGGATGCTATTGAGATCAGGACAGTTTCGACTCTGTACTGAAGTTTAATGCACACACACACACACACACATATATATATATATTAAACTGCAATTTATTTATGCTAAGTTATGGGTAATATAACACATATGCACAGGGTAATTCATGCTTTTTTGAAGAGAAGCTCACTGGGGTAAGCCTTCACAACTATATAGTGAAGTCAGTGAACTCCCCTGCCAAATCACGTCAGTGAATTAACTTTTTTACGCACATTAAACAGGTGGCATTTGCAGTTCCAGATAAATCACTCTGCCTGATCACATACTACTAGCAATAGCTTATAGAAGTTTACTCTTGGTATGTTTTTATGCTGACCGCTATAGGTGTCTGCTTTCTTGGCAAAAAAGGGGGGCACAAAGAAAGTTTCAGCCCTGACAGGAGCATATTTAAAAGTAAATTAAGAGACGCCAATAATTTTAATAGGGGCCCATCTTCATCTGTGGTAAATTATGCAATAGCATATGTGTATGTGTCAACTTACTTTTTTAACTGAGAAACTGATGCCAGAGTTGTGGATAGCATACCTGTAAATAAAATCAGACCAAAATGTTAATAGTCCAATAATCAAGGGGAATACCTTTAACTCATGATGTGTAAAAATATACGAATCAAAACTAAGCAGCATTGGCATGTTCACCTAACAAAGTGAGGGCTTTTATTACTTCTAAGGAAGGTGAAAGTCCACATGATAAGCAGAATGATCTCAACACTAAGAAAAAAAATGTAGGACATACAACTGGACTCTAGGACTGAGCTCTAGAGGCTGAAACTTGGCTAGATAAAAGACAGCACCCTAGTTGTTACTGAATAAATAATCACATTATCTCAAATACATTACAATACTTTGACACAAGATATTCATGAAATGGATTAAACATACCGTATTTGCTCGATTATAAGACGACCCTGATTATAAGACGACCCCCCAAAATCTAAATATTAATTTAGGAAAAAACCAAAAAGCCTGAATATAAGACTACCCTATAGGAAAAAAAGTTTTACTAGTAATTAATTAATTCAGTAACTATTAATTCATGTAAACATTTTTTTCATATTTAATAAAAGCTATGATTGAGAAAAATATATATTTTTTTTATTTCCTTTTATTTGCCAACCTGCCCCCCCAGTTATGCACATCTGCCCCCAGAAATGCCTTACACCCCCTATTTGCCACTCTGCCCCATGATGTGCCTTTTAACCCTCTATATGCCACTCTGCCTCCAGAAATGTCTTATACTCTCCTATATGCCACTCTGCCCCATGATATGCCTTTTAACCCCCTATATGCCACAGTGGCATATAGGGGGTTAAAAGGTATTTCTGGAGATATAATATATATATATATATAACTGCTAACAGCAATCAAACTCCTATCAAGCCGAGGCAGCCAGTACATGCTGGAACCTGGGGATGATAGGAGTTTGAGTACAGCCTCCCTATGCCATGCTACCCCCCCTTACACATCCATACTAACGCACACACACACACACACACACACACACACACACACACACACATTCACAAACATTTAAATACTCATTCATTCCATTAATCACACATACTTCACACATTAATCACAAAAACCCTCCCCCACACCCTTACCTGAACTGCAGATCTCTCACTCGAAGACTTCTGCAGGGGCCCGGCTGTGCGAGCAACTTCTCTGGCCCCGCCCCCAGAGGAAGGAGGCAGCATTATGTGACACTTTGCTAGCCTCCTGCTGCTAATAGAAGAGACGCTGCTCGGGACCAAAGCACCGGTAAGCAGCCTGGCCCCAGAAGACATTTTTTTGAGGTCTAATTCGAAGACGACCTCGATTATAAGACGAGGGGTATTTTTCAGAGCATTTGCTCTGAAAAAAACCTCGTCTTATAAATCGAGCAAATACGGTATTTGCTGCTGAGGAAACGTCAAGGGAGGTTGGAGATATAATATAATATATAATATATAAAATATATTCATCCTGATTTACATTATTTATGATAAGGTTTTAAAGGCTTATGTGTAGTACCTGCTCACAACTTCAACTATTCTTGCATGTTCTTCACTGGGGCTCTTCAGAGCTTTTCTCCTTGTAGATACATTATAAAATAGATCTTCAACCTGCAAGACAGCCACAGAAATCTTAGTAACAATACATAAGAAACAATATTATATTATCTCATACACACACATTAATTAGTCAAGCAGTATTTATATAGGATGAACCAGTACTACTAGTTTTGAATCATGCACACCTTTATCTTATGAAAAAGCTGGTATTTATATTTATTTCATACCATGATTCCTGGTAACCAAACCGCTAAAAACCTCCTATCAATCCAGGGGTCCATTAGATATTGTGATAATGTGGCTCAGAAGTGCTTTAGGCTAGTTTCTGCTAAGAGTTTATTCATACTAAAGAACATGACAGCGACACATACAGTCCTCAGGAGGAAAAGGTCTGACTAGGGTGGGAGATGCAATCTACACGGGTGCTTCAGAGATATTTGAAAAACCAAGACAGATATGGGGATTAGACCGTACAGCATAAGACATTGCCACCGCCCTAGTAGAGTGGGCACAGAGACCCAAGGGAGGTTGCAACTTAGTCTCCATGTAGGCCGAAATTCAGCGTTTGGTAGTAACTTGACTTCGTGTGGGTTCTGAGATAAAGAGGTTAGAGGACTTTATCCTCTTCTTGTTTTTTTCAAGGAAAATAAGAGGACATCTGCTAAGGTTAAGGGAAAGCCAAGCTTTTTCCTGCAATGAGGAGGGTCATAAGAAGGTAGACAAGAATACCTGGTTCTTGTAGAAAGCCCTATTTAATTTGGGCAGGAATCCCAGACAAAGTGAAAGTACCACCCTATCTAGATGGACAAATCTTGGAGTTTGCACACTCACCTAGCAGAGGCCGAGTAGAAAGGCTAACTTCTGGAAAAGACAAGGCCGAAGCACCTCTGTGAGGGGCTCAAAAGCTGGAAGTTTCAGTTTAGCGACCACTATGTTAGGATCCCGGGGAAAACTTACGACAGTCTTCTAGGTCGCAGTCAGGCAAGGGCTTAAGCAAATGCAGAAAAGCAGAGTTCTCAGCTTATGTGAGACCAGAGAAGGCACTGAGAACATGAACTTTTATTGTTGCAGGTCTCTATCAGTTGTCTTGCAGGATGTCAAGTATCAAAGGTACGGAACTGGGATCAGTCGGCTGATGTATCTGTACCAGGATAAAAATGTACCCCAAATGTCTACATATCTCTGGGAGGTAACCAATGTTCTACTGCTGAACACTGAGGCTGACTTAACTGCCAAGACAAGGGTATTGATTTCTTCAGCTGGAAAGGAGGTATGCTTCCTCTCTAACGTCACCTTCCTCTTGAGATAAATAGCCCCTTTACTGAAAAAGTCCGATCGGATCCAGCGAAACAGGTATGGCTAAAAAGATGTTGATGGCAACAACGAAGTGTTTCTTGTCTTAACCATGATAACAATTCTGTGTTTGTGCTTGGAGATACTGACACATACTGAAATAGCTTTTAAACAAGCCTGGCAGAGGTTCTTGCAGGGATCCTGGATGATCTTATGACAGCCCGAACAGGACAAATGTAAGTAGACTTTGGCCTTTCAGGGGTCATATAAACTCACTACTGATTAGACATATCTAAGAGCAATAAAAAAGGGATGCAAATAAGATGTATTCTGGCAGGAACCTGCCAAACGTATAAATATACATGCCACGGGTTTATCACATGTAGGGAGATGTGTCCGACTGAACACCTCCCCTGCACTGTAAATAGCTGGGGGGGAATGTAAGGGGCAAATGCATGTCTCTCTCTTTTTTGTTTAAAGCATGCTCCAAATATAGGTATACCACAATGGACAATTTCCCAGGATTATGTATTTTGCTGCCAAGTATCACTACATTCCAGTATATGAGATGTATAAGCCAGCAAGAAAAAGCATACGGCTGCCTCAGGAACCATGAAGTGCAACCAAAAGGAAAAGGGCTCTACAGTCTACAAAGAGACGTCCTCCCCACCTGTAGGAAGGCAGAAAAACATTGAGAGCTAACGGGGAGCAGTTTTCTTTTATATTGTTTTAAGTCCTGCCCTACTATCCCCTTATCACCAAATAAGACTCTTATTAGGGGCACACTACAATATATATTGCATTTGGAACTAAAGGAAACATAAAAGAACCGACATTGAGAGCTAACGGGGAGGAGTTTTCTTATATATTGTTTTAAGTCCTGCCCAACTACCAGTAAGGAGGAGTTTCTCGTGTGTCACCAAGGATGACAGGGAAAAAATAATTTCCCTAATTTTCAATAATTTTCACTATTTGCTATGGTACCGGTTTCTTATGCTTAAGGTCTCCATCGCCGGGAAATGGAGACAGTGGCTTATGTCCACAATATTAGACATAATAGAGATCATCATGTACATCAGGAAAATATAACTCATTCCATCAGCAACATCATAGGAACCTTTGGAAGATATGGTTCCCATGGGATACTGCTCAGGGCTATACTGTGTAATACTGATGTTGTAATATAATGTGTAAAATCCTGCCAGGCACTTGGGCAATCAAACATTTCTTAGTTATGAGCCATCAACAATGAAATGAAAATGGGTAAGATTGCTCATTTATTGTCACCTAAGGGTTCAAATAACTGGCAATTTTGATTTATGATCTTCTTTTCCAGTAGGCTTTTTGCTTTATACAATATTTTCTGATGCCCGTGTAACGCTTAGTGACCTGTGTATTTGGGATCGTTATATTTTTTACTATATTCAATAAACATAAAGGCAGATAATTATTCTACGTACCATAATCTGAGTTCCTTGATTGCCTGCACATGGTTTGGGGGGTGCTTTTAATTTGCCATCTGCATAACAAGCCCTGAGGAGGGGGAAAAAATAATCACTGCTAACACAAAAAAAGAAAGGCACAGAACGATCACAGTAAATTCTCACTCTTCTTTATGGCCACTGTGGCAGCCAGAGTGAAACATAACAAGCAATGAACTCTGGGGACGGAAAAAAGGACACTTTATGCCCGAGGACCATCCCTATCACCAAATAAGACTCTTATTAGGGGCACACTACAATATATTTCGCATGAGCGTGAGCTTTGACAAATATTTTGATAATGAGGAATATATGCTTTCTTTACAAGCATTTGCAATAGCATGGTCTAACAACGTGCTCCTCAACCCTTTCAATGCACACCTAACAGTCCAGGATTTAGGTATTACTCGGGATTGTCTAAAGTGTTGCACAATTAAACAAAAACACCTTACACACCCCTGAGTAATACCTAAATCCTGGACTGTGAAGTATGCTTTGAGGAGAGGATTGAGGAGCACTGGTCTAACAGATTATAAAATCCCAGCAGCAAGGCTCATCTGTGCTATTACATGTAAAGCGCATTTATATTAATAAATGGCTGACCTTCTAAAGATAAGGTAAAACACGAATGCAACAGACCTGTGTTGGCTGGCTTCATAACCACAGAGTGACCCTGAGATACACAAAATATAGTACAAAATATAATTGAATACCTATGTTAAAGTCTATATAATATAAAAAATATTTTCTTCACCAGTACTTAACATGTGGGTTTGAGAGGCAGACTAGATTATATGGTTTAGTTTTTACATAATCGGAAAGAGCCTGATAGGTGACCAGTGTTTCTGTCCTGGAAAGCAAAACGTAAAGTCATTTTATTGCTTCATTCTTTTGCTATTGAGTTAGAAAATTACTTTTATTTTCCTTTGCCCATCTCCAGTCAATGCATATATGCTAAACTCTGCGATTCCCATTGATTTCACTGGGAGTACTATATACATAAAGTCAAATAGGCAAGGAACAAAACATGGAAGTTAGAAGTAGTAGTAGTAGTAGTAGTGGTGGTTGTTTTTCATATAAAAGTGAAAACAAGCCTTTACTGCTGTTTTTATGATATACTGTTTTAATTGAAGCCACTCCAAAAACAGCTCAGAGTTTTTAAAAAAAAATATTTGAAGAAAAGCACTTTTACCGTACAGAATTCTACTTTATTAAGCCGGTGTTATCAAAATGGAGATTTAAAATAAGGAAGATCCAGTGGCAAATTCTCACCTGTAAGCGCATTTTCCATCTGCTGTTTTTGTGGTTATAGTAACATGAGCCACATGACTGATACTTGCCAGTGCCTGTTCAATAAAAGGAAAGTGAAATATTGGGGAATAAAATTGAAAATCCCGTTTACCAACCAGTTCCCTTTATGCAGTTGGGACAATTAGTTTAAATGGGGTAACACGTAAGGCTTAATATACAGTGCTGTATATGCTAACATAGGTAAACATTGTCAAAAAAAACAAACAAACAAACAAACAAAAAAAAACTTTGCTCTCTATAAACATTCTTTATCTGCAGACATGGAGGCTGCTTTTGGTAACTTTTCCTGCCCAAACACCATGCTGAAGTGATTCTTTATGAATGGATCCCGTTGTTTTTTTTTTTTTACAGTGAAATCCTCTCCTTCATAGACATTCAGGCATTGTATTCTTTACCATAAGGAAGTATGAAGACTCATCATGGTGTTTGTCTAGGAGGCTAGGCTAAAATACACACACGAGTAATCTGCAGCAGCCTTGAGAATTGTTTTCCGCCATAGTGTTTTTTCGTCAGACAGTCAACTGGAAAAAAGCAGGTATCCATCTAACAAAGTCACACTTCACCTGGAGCAAGAATTCAATGGCTCCAGCCCTAACCACAAGCCTGGTGGCCCTTATCCAGGCACAATCTGTTAAAGGCTTGCTAAGAACCGTGGCACACAAAGGAATTACCACTGAGAATGATACTGAAATATTACTGCAGCATAAAAACCGTGAGCCATGTTTATGTAGGGAAAGCATATTTTGCACAAGACGAGTGACATTTCAGAAGAGAACACGGAATGATTAACTTTGGAAGCAAGAACAGTTGCAAATATCACATTCGATGCATTATAGACAGGTATTAAAAGGACAGCTAAGTGTCTTACTAAAAATGCACATTAAAAAGTACTCTGTAAGTAATATGCATTCTTCAAGGGGGAACCCCAAAACCCTCACAATAGTAACACAGAAAACAAACAAGAAAAAACCCAGCCCTGCAGCCAATAAGTGTCAGGGAAGCACTCCCATTAAAATCAATGTGAGCACTGCCTACAGAGTTCCCCAACCAGAAGAGTTACATAGTTATATAGGCTGAAAAAAGACATGCGTCCGTCAAGTTCAGCCTTTCCTATATCTGTTAATGTTTTGCTGTTGATCCAAAAGGCAAAAAAAAAAAAAAAAAAAGCAGTTTGGCTCTTTCCAATTTTGCACTAACCAGGGAAAAAAATCCTTCTTGACCCCAAAATGGCAGTCAGAGTTCTCCTTGGATCACATGTAGGGAGATGTGTTTAACTGAACACCTCCCCCCTGCACCGTAAATAGCAGGGGGGAACATTGGAGGGGCAAATGCAAGTCTCTCTTTTTTAAAGCATGCTCCTATCCAAATATAGGTATACCACAATGGACATTTTTCCCAGGTCTATGTTGCTGCAAAGTATCACTACATTCAGTATATGAGAAATATAAGTTCAAAAAGGGAAATCTTAAATAAAATTCTTATTTTAAAAATAAGTTTAAACATGCCATGTACTGCAGAGCATTACACTGCGTGCCACTAAGCAACATGTGAAAATGATGTGTGATAAGGAAAAGAGGCGGACATGGCAACCCTTTATTTGTTGTACACAACACAGGTTATCACATTTATTATGCTAGTTTTCATGACAATGGTTAACTAATCTGTGGTAAAAATAGAAGCAGGTTTTCTTAGGCTCATTGACTGAAATTCTCTATGTAAACGACTACCTGGGATCTTAACCTTTTTAGTCTATAAGACTTCATAAACAAAAAGAATCTCTGCCTTTAGTAAAAACAATGCTGTTATGATTCTGACAGGGTTACAAAACACTGTAGTGGCAGTTTTTAGGAGTAAATATTTTGGCCCATTTGCTATTTAAAGGGTAACTATTTTAAAATATGGTGAGAGGCTGAGAAAAAGAAATCCCTACCTTTTCTGACTTTTACTAGAAAAATCTTTTAGTCCTCCACAAAAGCCAGTGAAAAAACTCGCTAAAAAGATTTTAGCATTTGTCATGAGTTTAGAAATACCCAATGCTCATTTGCTACGTGCACATTCCTATTTCAAAAATTTTTTTGTCCCATGTCCTATTTAGGACATCTTTAAGGCCGGCCACTTCAATTTAACCCATCAAACCATATATTTTTGAAAACTAGACACTCCAGGGTATTTCAAATGTTGGTATTTTAACTCTTTCCATGCACTAATTCAACAGCGTCCAACATGTCGCCTGCAGTCCAAATGCGGCCCGCCAGACCTCGAGGTGCAGTCCGTGTGAGATCTGCAGTCAGGGCCGGATTAACGTAATGGCTGATGGAGCTGCAGCTCCAGGCCCCTACCTGAAAACAGGCACAGCCAGGGCCGGGCTGGCGAACCCGTGGGCCGGCCGCACACTGAAGTGGCAGATGTGGCCGCACAACCGCCAGGGCTGTCTTTAATGCGGGGCAAATCCCCGTAGCAACTGTGATCTCAAGGGCCTTGCTGCTTACCTGTGCGTTGCTCGCACACATTGTGCACACACACGAGAAAAGCAGGAACAGAGGAGGGTCATCTGATGTACCGTATTTGCTTGATTATAAGACGAGGTTTTTTTCAGAGCAAATGCTCTGAAAAATACCCCTCGTCTTATAATCGAGGTCGTCTTCTAATTAGACCTCAAAAAAATGTCTGCTGGGGCCAGGCTGCTTACCAGTGCTTTGGTCCCGAGCAGCGTCTCTTCTATTAGCAGCAGGAGGCTAGCAAAGTGTCACATAATTCTGCCTCCCCCTCCTTCCTCTGGGGGTGGGGCCAGAGAAGTTGCTCGCACAGCCGGGCCCCTGCAGAAGTCTTCGAGTGAGAGATCTGCAGTTCAGGTAAGGGGGTGGGGAAGGGTTTTTGTGATTAATGTGTGAAGTATGTGTGATTAATGGAATGAATGAGTATTTAAATGTTTGTGAATGAGTGTGTGTGTGATAGCATGGATGTGTAAGGGGGGGGGTAGCATGGCATAGGGAGGCTGTACTCAAACTCCTATCATCCCCAGGTTCCAGCATGTACTGGCTGCCTTGGCTTGATAGGAGTTTGATTGCTGTTAGCATATATATATATACCCAGAAATGCCTTTTAACCCCCTATATGCCACTCTGGCATATAGGGGTTAAAAGGCATATCATGGGGCAGAGTGGCATATAGGAGGGTATAAGACATTTCTGGAGGCAGAGTGGCATATAGAGGGTTAAAAGGCACATCATGGGGCAGAGTGGCAAATAGGGGGTATAAGGCATTTCTAGGGGCAGACGTGCATAACTGGGGGGGCAGGTTGGCAAATAAAAGGAAATAAAAAAATATATATTTTTCTAAATCATAGCTTTTATTAAATATGAAAAAATTGTTTACATGAATTAATATTTACTAGTAAAACTTTTTTTCCTATAGGGTAGTCTTATATTCAGGCATTTGGTTTTTTTCCTAAATTAATATTTAGATTTTGGGGGGTCGTCTTATAATCGAGCAAATACGGTATATTCACATGACTCTGCTGGGTTCCTACTTCCCGTGGACTGTACAAAAGACAGATATGAAAGGCCCTCCTGAATTCGTAGTCACTTCAGAGGACAAAAATTTCTAGCCCCAGAAACCAGCAAGAGGAAAAATAAAGGTTTTGTGTTATTTACTCTATTTCAATCTGCATCTTTTATTAAAAAGGATCAGTGGTACTAAATCGTGACTTCAGTCGTCCCATGTATGATACTTTTTAGTGTACTGATGTACTCCCAATTCCATCACATAAGATTCTATCATGTATTATCTGCCTCGCACTGATGTCATCTTTATCCTGTGCATCCTGCGGATGTAGACGAGTTAAGATTCTGTCTATTTTATTTATTTCCATTAAAAGGGTCATTAAAATCCTCAGCACCGGGGTATTAGGCAGAAAAATAGAGGGGGTCTATAGACAACGCAGGTGGGCTAGGGCCGATGTGATTGACCGGAATTTTTTCCGGCCAACGCTCGTTACTTAATATGGGTTGGTATAATAAATAACGTAAAATATACCCTAGTTAATATTTACTTCCCTAATAAAGAACCCCTTATACATCTTAAATCCATACTCGATAAAGTGGAGCAAATAAAAATAGGGATCCTTATTATAGCAGGAGACTTTAATTGTATATTGGACGAATCAATGGATAAAGAAATTGGTAAACACAAACAAATTAATAAAAACTTAAAAAAGAGAGCTAATTCCTTTCGCAATATTGTAAATAGAGCTAACCTTTACGACATATGGAGAGTTAAGCACACGTGGTGATAGAGGGGGAGGAAAGAGGAAAGGTTTAGCTAGTCCTGACCTTGTGCAGCCTAACAGATTTGCCCGCTTGAGTGAAGATGTTGGGTGCATCAGCTCAGGAGTAGCTATACTGGAGGAAGCTGTTCCTTCTAACAGCCGAGGGAACAGCCCCTCTAGTATGAGTGGGGTTGAGAGCGTAGGAAAGGCTAGACAGGTTGTGGTGGTAGGGGACTCTATTATTAAGAGAGTAGATAGGGTAATCTGCCGCTCTGATAAGCTCAACCGGACAGTTTGCTGTCTCCCGGGTGCTCGGGTCCGGCATGTTGCTGACAGAGTGGATGGATTATTGGGAGGGGCTGGGGAAGACCCGGCTGTCATGGTCCATATTGGTACCAATGACAAAGTCAGTGGAAAATGGAAGGTCCTAAAGAATGATTTCAGGGAATTAGGAGATAAATTGAAGAAAAGGACCTCCAAGTATTGGTAGTATTTTCAGAAATATTACCTGTGCCACGCACAACAGTAGAAAGGCAGCGGGAGATCAGGGAGGTAAATGCGTGGCTAAAGTCATGGTGTAGGAAGGAGGGTTTTGGCTTTCTAGAGCACTGGGCTGATTTTGCGCTTGGGTACAATCTTTATAGCGGTGATGGATTGCACCTAAACGGAAGAGGGTCTGTTGTGCTAGGGGAGAGGATGGCTAGAAGGCTGGAGGAGTTTTTAAACTAGTGGTAGGGGGGGAGGGACACAGAGATCTTGAAAATGGAGATAGTGCAGAAAGGAGTGGGGCTTCAGATCAGAACAAGGGGGGTGGAGATGGGGGGAGGGGCAAGATCAGAACAGAGGAGGTATGTATTAATAAAAATTCTCATAAAATTCAAGAGACTCAGGGTAATATTAAATGTATGCTTGCTAATGCAAGGAGCCTAAATAACAAAATGGGAGAACTAGAGGCAATAGCATACACTAACCAATATGATATAATAGGCATAACAGAAACATGGTGGGATGAGAGCCATGACTGGGCAGTTAACTTAAAAGGTTATACATTATATAGGAAGGACAGAAAAAGCAGGAAGGGAGGAGGAGTATGCTTGTATGTTAGCAACGAGCTAAAGTCAAATATTAAGCATCTTGAAGGCGACAAGGGATTTGTGGAAGCTTTATGGGTAGATATCAACTTGGGGCAAAAAAAAAAAGGAAAAGAACTACTGGTTGGGATATGTTATAAACCACCTAATGTTAATAATGATGAGGAAGAGCAGCTGTTAGAACAAATTGAGAAAGCTGCACATCTGGGTAACGTGTTAATTATTGGAGATTTTAATTACCCGGACATAAATTGGGATAGAGAGACTAGTAGTTCTGCAAGGGGATCCAGGTTTTTGAACCTGTTAAATGACACCTTCATGTCACAACTGGTACAAGCACCAACTAGAAAGGATACTTGTTTGGATCTGGTGAGAACAAACAATGTTGATCTTGTGTCTAACATTCAAGTGGGGGAGCACTTGGGTAATAGTGATCACAATATGGTCTCTTTTGAAATAAATTCAAAAAAGAAATTGCCCATGGGGAATACTAAAACGTATAATTTTAAGAAGGCCAATTTCAATAAGATAAGGGCAGCTTTACAACTTATTGACTGGCAAAAACTCTTCAGGGATAAAAATACTGAGGAAAAATGGAGTATTTTCAAACAAATATTAGCACGGTACACTTCTCAGTATGTACCACTAGGAAACAAATATAAAAGAAACAAATTGAAACCGATGTGGCTTAGTGGGGTCGTTAAGCAGGAAATTAAAAATAAGAAAATGGCTTTTACAGCATTTAAATCAGACGAATCAGAGGCATCCTATATAAGATATAAGGAAGCCAATAAAGCATGCAAAAAAGTGATTAGATGGGCTAAACTAGAAAATGAGAGGGTGATTGCCAAAGAGAGCAAAACTAACCCCCAAAAATTCTTTAAGTACATAAATTCTAAAAAAACGAAGAATGAAAACGTAGGTTCATTAATAACAGAGAGGGGAGTGTTGGTTAAGGAGGACCAGGAAAAAGCAGAAACTTTAAATAAGTATTTTTCCTCAGTATATGTTATGGAGGAACCTATGGCAATGGAGATACATAGGACCACTGAGAAAAATTTTCAGTCAAACTGTGAGTGGATGGCCCAGGACAAGGTGCTGCAGCAACTAAAGAAAATTAATGTTAATAAGGCTCCAGGGCCTGACGGTATTCACCCACGAGTACTTAAGGAGCTGTGTCAGGAAATAAGTGAACCTCTGTTTCTAATCTTTCGGGATTCTTTTCTTTCAGGAATTGTACCAGAGGATTGGAGGAAGGCAGATGTGGTTCCTATTTTCAAAAAGGGTTCCAACTCTGTGCCCGGAAATTATAGACCTGTGAGCCTAACTTCCGTTGCTGGGAAAGTATTTGAAGGGCTGTTTAGGGATAATATTCAAGAATTCCTTGGGAAGAATAGTATTATTAGCATAAATCAGCATGGTTTTATGAAACATAGTTTCATGTCAAACTAATTTAATTGCATTCTACGAAGAAGTAAGTAGAAGTGTAGATCAGGGTGTTGCAGTGGATGTAATCTACTTGGATTTTGCCAAGGCGTTTGACACGGTTCCACACAATAGGTTAGTATTCAAACTGAAAGAAATTGGCCTAGATGCAAATTCTTGCCCTTGGGTAGAACATTGGCTTAGAGGTAGAGAACAGAGAGTTGTTATAAATGGTAAATTTTCAAGCTGGTCAAAAGTGGTAAGTGGTGTCCCTCAGGGTTCTGTTCTGGGACCAATTTTATTCAACATATTTATAAATGACCTGGCAGGAGGCATTGAAAGTCATGTTTCTGTGTTTGCAGATGACACAAAACTAGGTAAAGTTATACAGGGCGAGCAGGATATTACTGTGCTGCAGAGGGATCTAGATAGACTGGGGGACTGGGCACTCAAATGGCAGATGAAATTCAATGTAGATAAATGTAAAGTTATGCACTTCGGGGTAGCGAATGCACAAGCAACCTAAACCCTAAACGGTAGTGAATTAGGGGTAATGACAAATGAGAAGGATTTGGGAATTGTTATAGACAACAAACTAGGCAACAATGTGCAGTGTCAGTCTGCGGTTGCTAAGGCCAGTAAGGTGTTGTCGTGTATAAAAAGGGGCATCAAGTCGCGGAATAAAGATATAATTTTGCCTCTGTATAAATCAATGGTAAGGCCGCACCTTGAGTATGCTGTGCAATTTTGGGCACCTTTTCTAAAGAAGGATATCATAGCACTAGAAAGGGTGCAGAGGCGGGCTACAAAATTAATAAAAGGAATGGAGCACTATAGTTATGAAGAAAGGTTAACTAATTTAAATCTGTTTAGTTTAGAAAAACGTCGCCTCAGAGGGGATATGATAACGCAGGGCTTGACAAATTTGTTGTGAATCTAGGCGCCAGGTAAAAAAGTTAGGAGCCAGGATTTTTTTAAACTAACAGTTGGTCAGGAGGGATCCGATCATCATCAGCCCACTTACTAAACTCACAGCGTTTGACCTGGAAGCACCCTGGACTTTCAGGTCAGTGCTGTTTTTTTTTTTTTTTTCCCCATCTTTCGATGCTGATGTTCCATTGGAGCACAGCATTGACAGATATTTAGTCCCCACAAGCTTGTGGAGACAAATGTTAACCCCTGCAATGCCACGAATGTGTCATACACAATTGTGGCATTGAAGGGGTTAACGCTGCACTGTCGCTCTCATGGAGTGATCAGGCAGCAGGGGGTGTTGGGGCTGGTCTCCACACTCATGGCGAGACCAAAGAACCCTCTCACCCTGTCCCTGAAGCTGCCTCTGGCAGCTGGGAAGCAATTGCTGGTCTATAGACCAGCCACTGCAGGGGGAGTCTATGATGACTGCTGTAGGCTTCTATGCCTACAGGAATCATCAAAGGGCTTGTGGGGGCTCGTTTTTTTGCTGTTGCTGGTCTGCCTGGGC